>NW_026974171.1:242500-246403 GCF_037042905.1 Lytechinus pictus | reverse complement strand
CTAACCCTAACCCTAACCCTAACCCTAACCCTAACCCTAACCCTCACCCAAACCCCTAACCCTAACCCTAACCCTAACCCTAACCCTAACCCTAACCCTAACCCTAACCCTAACCCTAACCCTAACCCTAACCCTAACCCCTAACCCTAACCCTAACCCTAACCCTAACCCTAACCCTAACCCTACCCAACCCTAACCCTAACCCTAACCCTAACCCTAACCCCTAACCCTAACCCTAACCCTAACCCTAACCCTAACCCTAACCCTAACCCTAACCCTAACCCTAACCCTAACCCTAACCCTAACCCTAACCCTAACCCTAACCCTAACCCTAACCCTAACCCTAACCCTAACCCTACCCTAACCCTAACCCTAACCCTAACCCTAACCCTAACCCTAACCCTAACCCTAACCCTAACCCTAACCCTAACCCTAACCCTAACCCTAACCCTAACCCTAACCCTAACCCTAACCCTAACCCTAACCCTAACCCTAACCCTAACCCTAACCCTAACCCTAACCCTAACCCTAACCCTAACCCTAACCCTAACCCTAACCCTAACCCTAACCCTAACCCTAACCCTAACCCTAACCCTAACCCTAACCCTAACCCTAACCCTAACCCTAACCCTAACCCTAACCCTAACCCTAACCCTAACCCTAACCCTAACCCTAACCCTAACCCTAACCCTAACCCTAACCCTAACCCTAACCCTAACCCTAACCCTAACCCTAACCCTAACCCTAACCCTAACCCTAACCCTAACCCTAACCCTAACCCTAACCCTAACCCTAACCCTAACCCTAACCCTAACCCTAACCCTAACCCTAACCCTAACCCTAACCCTAACCCTAACCCTAACCCTAACCCTAACCCTAACCCTAACCCTAACCCTAACCCTAACCCTAACCCTAACCCTAACCCTAACCCTAACCCTAACCCTAACCCTAACCCTAACCCTAACCCTAACCCTAACCCTAACCCTAACCCTAACCCTAACCCTAACCCTAACCCTAACCCTAACCCTAACCCTAACCCTAACCCTAACCCTAACCCTAACCCTAACCCTAACCCTAACCCTAACCCTAACCCTAACCCTAACCCTAACCCTAACCCTAACCCTAACCCTAACCCTAACCCTAACCCTAACCCTAACCCTAACCCTAACCCTAACCCTAACCCTAACCCTAACCCTAACCCTAACCCTAACCCTAACCCTAACCCTAACCCTAACCCTAACCCTAACCCTAACCCTAACCCTAACCCTAACCCTAACCCTAACCCTAACCCTAACCCTAACCCTAACCCTAACCCTAACCCTAACCCTAACCCTAACCCTAACCCTAACCCTAACCCTAACCCTAACCCTAACCCTAACCCTAACCCTAACCCTAACCCTAACCCTAACCCTAACCCTAACCCTAACCCTAACCCTAACCCTAACCCTAACCCTAACCCTAACCCTAACCCTAACCCTAACCCTAACCCTAACCCTAACCCTAACCCTAACCCTAACCCTAACCCTAACCCTAACCCTAACCCTAACCCTAACCCTAACCCTAACCCTAACCCTAACCCTAACCCTAACCCTAACCCTAACCCTAACCCTAACCCTAACCCTAACCCTAACCCTAACCCTAACCCTAACCCTAACCCTAACCCTAACCCTAACCCTAACCCTAACCCTAACCCTAACCCTAACCCTAACCCTAACCCTAACCCTAACCCTAACCCTAACCCTAACCCTAACCCTAACCCTAACCCTAACCCTAACCCTAACCCTAACCCTAACCCTAACCCTAACCCTAACCCTAACCCTAACCCTAACCCTAACCCTAACCCTAACCCTAACCCTAACCCTAACCCTAACCCTAACCCTAACCCTAACCCTAACCCTAACCCTAACCCTAACCCTAACCCTAACCCTAACCCTAACCCTAACCCTAACCCTAACCCTAACCCTAACCCTAACCCTAACCCTAACCCTAACCCTAACCCTAACCCTAACCCTAACCCTAACCCTAACCCTAACCCTAACCCTAACCCTAACCCTAACCCTAACCCTAACCCTAACCCTAACCCTAACCCTAACCCTAACCCTAACCCTAACCCTAACCCTAACCCTAACCCTAACCCTAACCCTAACCCTAACCCTAACCCTAACCCTAACCCTAACCCTAACCCTAACCCTAACCCTAACCCTAACCCTAACCCTAACCCTAACCCTAACCCTAACCCTAACCCTAACCCTAACCCTAACCCTAACCCTAACCCTAACCCTAACCCTAACCCTAACCCTAACCCTAACCCTAACCCTAACCCTAACCCTAACCCTAACCCTAACCCTAACCCTAACCCTAACCCTAACCCTAACCCTAACCCTAACCCTAACCCTAACCCTAACCCTAACCCTAACCCTAACCCTAACCCTAACCCTAACCCTAACCCTAACCCTAACCCTAACCCTAACCCTAACCCTAACCCTAACCCTAACCCTAACCCTAACCCTAACCCTAACCCTAACCCTAACCCTAACCCTAACCCTAACCCTAACCCTAACCCTAACCCTAACCCTAACCCTAACCCTAACCCTAACCCTAACCCTAACCCTAACCCTAACCCTAACCCTAACCCTAACCCTAACCCTAACCCTAACCCTAACCCTAACCCTAACCCTAACCCTAACCCTAACCCTAACCCTAACCCTAACCCTAACCCTAACCCTAACCCTAACCCTAACCCTAACCCTAACCCTAACCCTAACCCTAACCCTAACCCTAACCCTAACCCTAACCCTAACCCTAACCCTAACCCTAACCCTAACCCTAACCCTAACCCTAACCCTAACCCTAACCCTAACCCTAACCCTAACCCTAACCCTAACCCTAACCCTAACCCTAACCCTAACCCTAACCCTAACCCTAACCCTAACCCTAACCCTAACCCTAACCCTAACCCTAACCCTAACCCTAACCCTAACCCTAACCCTAACCCTAACCCTAACCCTAACCCTAACCCTAACCCTAACCCTAACCCTAACCCTAACCCTAACCCTAACCCTAACCCTAACCCTAACCCTAACCCTAACCCTAACCCTAACCCTAACCCTAACCCTAACCCTAACCCTAACCCTAACCCTAACCCTAACCCTAACCCTAACCCTAACCCTAACCCTAACCCTAACCCTAACCCTAACCCTAACCCTAACCCTAACCCTAACCCTAACCCTAACCCTAACCCTAACCCTAACCCTAACCCTAACCCTAACCCTAACCCTAACCCTAACCCTAACCCTAACCCTAACCCTAACCCTAACCCTAACCCTAACCCTAACCCTAACCCTAACCCTAACCCTAACCCTAACCCTAACCCTAACCCTAACCCTAACCCTAACCCTAACCCTAACCCTAACCCTAACCCTAACCCTAACCCTAACCCTAACCCTAACCCTAACCCTAACCCTAACCCTAACCCTAACCCTAACCCTAACCCTAACCCTAACCCTAACCCTAACCCTAACCCTAACCCTAACCCTAACCCTAACCCTAACCCTAACCCTAACCCTAACCCTAACCCTAACCCTAACCCTAACCCTAACCCTAACCCTAACCCTAACCCTAACCCTAACCCTAACCCTAACCCTAACCCTAACCCTAACCCTAACCCTAACCCTAACCCTAACCCTAACCCTAACCCTAACCCTAACCCTAACCCTAACCCTAACCCTAACCCTAACCCTAACCCTAACCCTAACCCTAACCCTAACCCTAACCCTAACCCTAACCCTAACCCTAACCCTAACCCTAACCCTAACCCTAACCCTAACCCTAACCCTAACCCTAACCCTAACCCTAACCCTAACCCTAACCCTAACCCTAACCCTAACCCTAACCCTAACCCTA